>NC_138553.1:54359396-54406896 GCF_964273705.1 Natrix helvetica
ATTTGTACTGATAAATAAATAAAGGGAGACTAGTATAGAACTATTTCGAGCTAATTAGCTCTCATCAGCTAGCCATACCCTTACTGGGATTTGAACCTTAGGCATACCAGGGATTGTAACACAAATACATATATGTATATATATATATGTATGTATGTATGTATGTATGTATGTATGTATGTATGTATGTATGTATATATATATATATATATATATATATATATATATATATATATATATATATATATATATATATATATATATATATATATATATATATATATATGTGTGTGTTTTCGTAGATTTTCACGGGTGTAGGTAAGCTGGTTTTGTTGTATTCGGGTCTTTTCCCGTGTAAGATTGAGATTGTCTTGCCAATGTTTCAGTGAGATCTCACTCACCATCTTCAGGCTGTTGTCTTTGGCTTAAAGTGCGACCGGAGCTGCCATCTTTCTGTAAGTCTTTCTGTAAAACTTCCTCCCTTTTCCAGCACCTTAAAGTTACAGGACATGAAATCAATTTTGAATGAACCAGGTTAATCTCCAAAACAGAACACTTCAACAAGAGAATAATTATAGAAGCCATCGAAATAGAGAAACACCCCCACAACATGAATA
The DNA here is from genome assembly GCF_964273705.1 of Natrix helvetica. Classification (NCBI taxonomy): domain Eukaryota; kingdom Metazoa; phylum Chordata; class Lepidosauria; order Squamata; family Natricidae; genus Natrix; species Natrix helvetica. The sequence continues at coordinate 54,360,014 of NC_138553.1, forward strand.
AACGTGATGATACCTCCCGCCTACCAAACATCTGGAAACCAGCCCTAGTCAACAAACGAACCCCACCCACCACCCAGGCCGTTACAGTACAAAACAACAATGCACACACAGCCAGCACCAATCAGCACCAATCTACCAATCATGATACAACCACTCACCCAATCATTCCACCTACTGAAACAAAGCCAGCACTCCATCCCCTTCCACCAAGACTTACAGAAAGACGGCAGCTCCGGTCGCACTTTAAACCAAAGACAACAGCCTGAAGATGGCAAGTGAGATCTCACTGAAATGTTGACAAGACAATCTCAATCTTACACGGGAAAAGACCCGAATACAACAAAACCAGCATATATATAAACCCTTCTATGAGGAATAAAGACAACATGTATAAATAATTAGGGTTAGGTAAAGGCCTGTTAACAATGATCAGTGTTACAATACAAAGTATTTCTCCTCTTGTTCTATAGGTCTATTTCTACATTGTTTGATCTCTTATAAGACATTTTCAGAATCTTGTGTTATCAATAATTAGGCTAAGAATGTGTAGTAAGTATAAGTTTGAAACGATGATTCCCCTCCCTCCCAGAAGTCAAACCTGTCTACAAGAATTATCTGAAATAATGGCCTTTTCCCTCAAATTAATTCTAAGTAACCTGATACAATTGTCAATGCCTAAGGCGTTTCCATGACTACTATCACCTTGAGAAGGGGAGGGAAATGCCATGCATACTTTTGGCCAGAGTAAAAGTCTCATATTTCTGTACTGGGATGTGAATGTGCATGTCCAGAACCGTGCCATAACGTCCTGTTGGAGAATGTCATTGGTGACCTCAGCCAGAGGGGAGGGGGCACAGGGGTAAAGGTCAGACACCATTAAATGTGATTTAGTTTCAGCTACACAGAAGTCCGTGCCAAGATGTTAGTCCTAATAAACGAATGGTTTTACTTTGAATTTCATCCTGGGGTTCCAAAATTAATTAGGGCAACTCTTGGAACCTTCACAGATAGCTGAAACTTACTTTTAAACATCTATCAAGATTTCCGGGCTTCCTGAATCCCGGGCTCTCCAGTCACTCCCAAATATTTGGAGTGCTTGGAGGGAAAAATCAGGCAACCATGGCAGAAGGTGGATTATCGGAAGAAAGCCTGATTGCAGCTGGAGGTATGCGGAAAAACTCAGAAGCAGAAGCAAGAAAAGATAAGTAGTGGTGGAAATTCCCTTGCCCTAGTCCAAAGCCCCAGATGGAATCCTGAGGGAGTGCAAAAGAGCAACGGAGGGAGGAAGTGAGGGGAGGGACATCTGATCTTGTTGAAGGGAAGAGATGCAGACTGGAGCACAGCCCCCCTCCCCATCCCGATGGAAGGAGAAAGAGCCCAGAATGGCAACCAGTGCCTCTCCCACGCAGCAGGCAGGCTGCCAAGAGCAGGCCACCCCCTCCCTCTCTCCGAACTAGGGGTGAAAGAGATAACCAGCCATATCAAGCGCAAGCATACCAAGGCTGACAGGAGGCTGGGGGATTAGGGCTGGATGACCCACCCCAATTCAGGGGAAAGTTTGACAGAGACTCAGACCAACTAGCCCTATTCCTTGATTCAGCTGATATCCACCTAGAACACTATGGGCACCTCTACCCATCCCCCAGAGCCATGGTGAATGCCATCGCAGAGGGTCTAGCGGGAGAAGCAAAGGAATGGCTAGCCGCCCTCCACAAGAGGAGAGTCCACCAACTGCAAGACATAGATGACTTCCTGTGACTGCGAGAGGCCAGGTTTGAGGAGGGGGAGGAGGAGGACCCATATGCAGAAGAGGAACTCAGCAAACTGAAGCAGCAGTGCCCCATCAAAGAGCACATCCATGAATTTAGGAGGGTCATAGGAAGGCTACTCCCTTTACCAGAGCAACTGCTGGTGCATTTCTTCAGAACAAGCCTGGACAAGTAAATTGCCCAGGTAACCGCATACCGTGACATCCCAAATCAACTCTCTGAGTGGTTCCGGGTAGCAACAAAATTTGACAGTGGGCTGCGTGCCAACGACATGAGAAAGCAACCAGACACAAAAGAGAGAGGTCAACCTGACCTGAAACCACCCAGCCGGCGGGGAACCACAGCACTACAGCAGGCCCTGAGACCTGCCCTCCCTCAGAGTCTGTTGAAATGCTACAGATGTGGGGGGATGGACCACATGGCAGCTGCATGCCCAACCCCAGCCCCAAAACCAAGGCCAGACCCACCACCCAGGGCATGACCAGAACGAGGCCCCAAACGGACCACCAACACATCTGGGAAAGGCTGCAGAGGCCCCTTCCCCCTCAGGTGAAAGTGGTTGAACCCCAGGCAATGACAACCAGTTGCCTGAACCATATGACAGCGAGGACGAGAGAGAAAAGGACACAATGGTGAGAGAACCAATTCACTCTTTCCTTTTTCCAATACGCCTCACAGCCCTCGAAACCAGGGGGATTTTCAAGCCCTAATATACTCAGGCTGCACAAGGTGCTTGATCAACCTAACCATAGTCCTGAAACTGGGGATCAGAGCAAAAAGACTGGCCCACCCAATCTGGTTCGAGCAGGTTGACTGGTCCCTAATGGGAGGAGCCTATGCCACCCATCTAACTGAACCAGTGAGTCTAGAACTAGCGGATCACTGGGAAGTAATTCGATTCATTATAGGCCCAAATTGACAGATGCAGTCTTACTGGGACTTTCCTGGCTAGACAAGTGGGGACCGACCATCTGGTGGAAAGGGGGTACCCACAGACTTAGGATATCAAGGGGCCCCTAACCCCTCCCACACCAGCAAGCAGAAACACCACCCATGCTGGAAACCCCCCAAAAGAGCCCACAAGAACAACTGGTAACCACATCCGACAAAACCCCAGAGGCCGAACTGATTCTGGTGGAATATCAGGACCTCACAGAAGTATTCAGCGAGGCCGAGTGCGATGTTCTGCCTCCTCACTGGGAGACAGACATTGAAATCATCCCCGGGGCAAAACTACCCAAGCCCAAACTGTATGCCATGACACCCCAGGAAATGCAAGAGATGTGCAAATACATAGACAAAAACCTAGCAAGGGGGTTCATTGAGCCAGCCAAGCCACGGGTTGCAGCACCAGTCCTCTTCAAAGAGAAAAAAGATGGAACTATGACATTGTGTGTGGACTTTTGAGGGATAAATGGGGTGTGCGTACACAACCTATACCCCTTCCCCTCATGAAGGACATGCTATCTCACCTGGCCAAGGGAAAAGTCTTCACCAAACTAGACCTCAGAGAAGCATACTATCCAGTACGTATCAGAGAGGGAGGTGAGTGGAAAACAGCGTTCAACTGCCCCCTAGGGAGCTTTCAATTCAAAGTGATGCCTTTTGGGCTGCAGGGGCCCCCAGCGGTATTCAGGCAGGTAATAAATGAGATGCTGCACAAGCACCTCTGCAAGGGGGTCCTCGTCTACCTAGATGACATCCTTATCTACACTGAGACCATGGATGACCACATACCCCTGGTCCATCAAGTACTGGAAAAACTTCTGGCAGCCAACCTGTACGTCAAGGTATCAAAATGTGAATTCCACCGTGCACGGTTAGACTACCTGGGTTACCGAGTGTCAAATGAGGGAATACAGATGGACCCAGCCAAAGTGCAAGCCGTCTTAGGCTGGCAACCCCCTCACACCCGCAGACAGCTACAAAGCTTCCTAGGGTTTGCGAACTTCTACAGGCAATTCATCCCCTACTTTGTGAAAATTGCCAAACCCCTAACGGACCTCCTGAAGACAGGGAGCCCAGGAACAAAACCCCATCTGGGACAACTCCTAAAGTAGGACCTAACCTGCCAAGAGGCGTTCAAAACACTAAAAGAAATGTTTGCAAAGGAGCCGGTGCTGAAGCATCCTGACCCCGAGCAACCTTTCTTGATCCAGGCAGACACCAGTGACATGGCAGTGGGAGCGGTGCTACTCCAAAGAAACAACCAAGGAAACTTACAACCCTGCGCCTACACCTCCCGCAAGCTCACAGACACAGAGAGATGATGGGCCGCATGGGAAAAGGAGGCTTTTGCAGTGAGATGGGTACTGCTAACCTGGAGACACCTGTTGGAAGGGGGCCAGAAACCGTTCGAAGTCTGGACCGACCACAAAAAATGTGGAGGAGCTTAGGACCCCCATGGAAACTATCACCCAAACAAGGCCAATGGGCTCAATACTTCAACCATTTTGATTTTGTTTCAAAGCACATTCCAGGGGGGAGGAACTTTCTAGCTGATGCCCTCTCCCGCATGCCTCAGTATAAATGCGAATGGGAGCATGTAGTGGACGCCATCATTCCCTCTACCCAAACCGCTTCCCAAGTGACCACCAGATGGCAACGCCGTGACCATCAAGACCAAATCACAAGTGACCTAACTACAAGGCTCAAAACTGAACTGCTAGCAGACCCCCGGTTCCAAAACAACCAACACATCTTGACAAAAAGAGATGACCGTGCATGGAAGGGGATGAAACTCTATGTCCCAGAATCCCTATGTACCCTAATTCTTCAGAGGAGTCAGGATAAAAGGATTAAAAATTAAAAAAGAAGAATGCAAAACTCATTCACGGATGATATGGTTTTTATGATAGAATACCCCCTTGAAACAGAGAAAATATTAATTCAAGAAGTAGAAGAATTTGGTAAAGTTGCAGGCTTAAAAATAAAACAAAATAAAACAAAGATAATTACTAAAAATGTTACACAAAAGCAAAATGAGGAATTAGAGAGAACATTGGAAATGCAAATAGTTAAAAAGGTAAAATATCTTGGAATATGGCTAATGTCTAAATGTTCTACTATAAAAGAAGACAATTATTCAAAATTACTACAACAAATATGAAAGGACTTGGAAAGCTGTGCTAAATTGCAATTATTGCTGATTGGAAGAATTGTGACCATAAAAATGAATATCCTACCAAAAATTATATTTTTATTCCAAACTGTACCAGTAAAATTAGGGACAATTTTTTTTTGTGGAACTAAATAAAATAAATTTAAAATTTATTTGGATGGGGGGAAAAGCTAGGATAAAATTAAAATTACTGCAGGACTCTAGAATCAAAGGAGGATTTAGCCTCCCAGATTGGGAGCTTTACCACCAGGCAGCAGCTGTAACATGGCTCAAAGAATGGATAGTATTCCAAAATAAAAGAATATTGACTATAGAGGGCCATGATTTACAGCTGGACTGGCATGCTTTTATCTGGGAGGGAAAGAGTAAAGCCCATAAATATTTCCAGAGACATCAGGTAAGCGGGGCCTTACTAGAAATATGGATGAAAATCAAAAGAAACTTCTATACAAAAATTCCTAGATGGATATCAACCATGGAAGCAATTATCTACCCCAATGTAATAGATTTGAATAAGATATTGACATATGAGGAGTTATTGGATGGGCAAGGAAAACTTAAAACAAATCAGGAGTTAAAATTACAGGGAATTGAATTAGGCTGGTGGCCATATCTACAAATTAAAACAAGATACAAAAAGGATTTAGAACAGTACAGATTTCAAAATGAACAACAAGAATTGGAAAAAATAGTAACAGGAACAGAAGAAAAAATGATTACAAAAACATACAATTGTCTCTTAAAATTCAAAATGGAGGAGGAAACCGTGAAGGAAACAATGATAATTTGGGCTAAAAACTTCGGATAGAATATTGAATTGGAGCACTGGGAAAAATTATGGGGAAAAAATTATAAATTGACAATGTCAGCATCCTATAAGGAAAACATCTACAAAATGTTTTATAGGTGGCATTTACCCCTGGCGAGATTTGCCAAAATGTTCCCAAATAGGGGACCGACAGGGGACCTTCTATCATATTTGGTAGACATGTCTGAAAGCCAAAATTAAAAAATGGTTTGAAGAAATAATAGAACAAAAAAATGACATAAACCCTGAGCTGTTTCTTCCAGGAATAATAAAAAAATATTAGTAAGGATATCCAATATATAATGCTTGTTCTGCCTCGGGCGTTGTAGGCTTGCTCGGGGCATGCTTTGCATGTGGGCAAGATGCCCCAGTGGCCAATCATAAACAGAGATGTGATCACATGTCATGGAACTACATTTCCCATAAGGCAGTCTCTGCCTACATTTCCCATGAGGTAGTTTCTTAAAGGAGACAGTTCTTAATTCCTACACTATAGCTATATACTGCTGGGGCAGCACAATGCTTCATATAATTACTGCTGCCAGAATCTCATTTGCCCAAAGTTGAAAACAAAAAACCATTCCTTCAAATGCAGAAATCATAGAAAAGGTGCTAGAATGCTCAGAAATGGACAAACTAACGATGGAACTAAGGATCAAGGAACACATAGCAAACACAACGAAAAGAGATGGCATTTACTTAGAAAGCAATAGAGATGGAAATATTGTATATACATGTATATATTGTAAAAATGAGAAAGTGTGTAACAAAGAGGAAAATGTATAAGATAATAGAATGGAAAATAGAAAACCCAAAATCAGAAACAAGAAATACCGATAACAGAAAGCTGTAAAAGTATAATTGTGATGTTAATATTTGGAAAATGTCAAATAAAAAAAACTTTAAAAAAGAAATTAATAACACAATAAATGCTAATGGAAAATTTATGCAAAAGCAAAATATTCCTCTGCTAATTGATATTCTAGCACAGACAGAAGCTAGGATGCACCATATAATTCCTCTTCCTAGATGAACTGGGTATTTAAATGCCATTTATGATGCTGGTTTAAACGACTTCCCTCTCCAAATTAACTACCAAGTCTTTGCTTTTTCGTAGGCCTACAGTTTAAACTTCAGAAAGTTCTAATTCCCAAACTTAAAACCAGCTAAAAATTGGAAGGCAGCTATTGGACATCTGATTTCTATGCTATTAATGAAAACTAACAAGTAGAGTTGATTTCCATGTCAGCTTCTCCCTTTAGACAGACTGATTGCTCTAAAAAGATGCCCAAATACTACTGCTATTTTGCTATTGTCCCAATCTCTAAGAAAAGTGATAAATCTGATCTTGCTCATTTCTTTCCAATCAGCTTGGAAAGAAGCATTATTAGTGAACTTTATGCTAAATATCTGAATGAGATATGCACTAACATTTGTACAAATTCAATGTGCCCTTTAAGACTGTATTTCAATTCATGTGACCCGAGGAAAGAAACAATAATTGTAAAAGAAATGTCTATTCTTTAATTTAAAAACATGCAAATCAGGGTTGACATCAAGACAAAGGCTGGTTGTGGCTGATTATGTTACTGTTGATATAGAGCAGGGGTGTCAAACTCATGATGACACGTTGTTGCCATGTGACATATCACAACTTTTTCCTACTTCACTAAAATGGGTGGGCATGGCCAGCATTTGACACATCTGGCCTGCAAGCCGTGAGTTTGACACCCCTGATATAGAATTTGGGAGCTTTTCTTATCTATGTAATTATTCATGACTGTTGATGTACCTTTTTCTATCTCCTCTATAATTCTTGGTCAATATATTGTTGACCTCCTGGTGAAGTTTGGGTGGGAGCCCAGGAATTATTGTTAGAGAGAATTCTAATAAAGAAAGATTCATGTTGCTTTGATTCATATTTAATGGATCACTACTATATGTTTCTATAATGTCAATCACTTAGAGTTTGTTTGTTTGTTTTTAGGCCACGATTTTTGTTCTGAAGGACATAAGTGTTTAGAGAATTCTCTTTGCAGAAATGTTGAAGAAAAGTCAGTTTGTAGCTGCCAAGATGGTTTCCGAGCTCTTCGAGATGACAGTATATACTGTGAAGGTAAATTCTTATAAAACATGGCCATATCAGTAACAAAAATTAGTCTGGAATATTGCATGAAGTATAATTAATTCATAGCTTGCCCAAGTAATGGGGTCATGAGAACATTTAATTTAAAGCTTATTAATCAAATGAAATAATTATCTCAAATTAAGATTTTATCTTTTTAAAAAAGTTTGTGTCAAAGTAATACATTAATATGATTGAGTTCTTGATTTATAAGTAATACATTAACACATAACTGTTGATTTTGTTCCATTAATCAAATTTCAGATAAATTAATTATTATACATTAGGCCATGTTAATACATTTTGAGCCGTTGTATCATTATAATTAAATCATTATGATTGTCCTTAAAATCGTAGCATTCAAAGTAAACAAAAGGACTGGAGTCTCAGGATTTTATAATATGCATAATTTTAACAGCAGCATTATATTTGAAACATTGAACAAATATTGCTACAGTTATGAATATGCTAACTCATTACATGGTTGGTTCGTGGAATATACATATATGCATACATACATTGTGTGTGTGTGTATATGTGTAGAATGCATTGCAATAATCAAGATGGGAACTAACTAAGGTGTGAGTGGCTGTGAGTAAGAATTGGTTCAGAAAAGGGCATAATTGGTGCACAATCCGCAGTTGCACATAGGCCACCTGGAGTTGTCAATTTAGGAGAAAGTCCAGCTTATGCACTGGGTCTGTCTTGGGCAGTGCAACTCCATCCAAGACCAGATATAGCAATTCTCCATGGATCAAAGAACCCCAAATCCAGAGACATTTCATCTTGCCAGGATTCAGTTTCAATCTGTTTCTCCCCATTCAGCCCTTAACAGCCTCAAGCACTGTGAGAGGGAGGTCATGGCATTGCTTAACTCACTATGGGTCAAGACATATAGCTGTGTGTGTGAGAGAGGGGAGGCGTTTACACACACACACTGAGAGAGAGAGAGAGAGAGAGAGAGAGAGAGAGACAGAGACAGAGAGAGAGACAGAGACAGAGAGAGAGACAGAGACAGAGACAGAGACAGAGACAGACAGAGACAGAGAACAGAAATTGGATCACAATTCACAAGTCAGGGATATTTTGCTTCAGTTCTGTAATCTTTCAAAACTATGATATTCAACTGAATTTCAATGAGTTATAATTCAGATGTTAGAACTAGTATTGATTTAATATTTGTCCAGATTTTTTTGTAGTATTTTAAGGGTAGGGAGCAAATTCCCAAAATTGCATTGTTAGTAGACTGAAATTGAGCATTCTGGGACATTTAGGTCTTGCCCACTGCCCCATTGAAGTCTATAGAAGCCAATCTCTAAGACTGACCCCCATAAATGGATTCTTGAATTCTGATTGGCTGTTTACTTATAACATCATTAAGCCCCACCCTATGAATGGAATTCTTCGCTAAGCCACATCACCATGCATGGAATTCCCCACAACACAAAATTGAATACACTATAAAACTGTTTCTTGTATATATTAAAATGGATACAGTATAGCCGATGAATGCACTGAAGGTTGTCATTAAAGAGATCAAAACTAGAGGAGACGACTTCCAGTCCCCGAAGGCGACGGACGTGTGGGTCCACCGCTCGTCTCTTTGGTGGGCTCCTTTTAGGAGCACAGGGGGCCTTGGAGGGGCTCCCTGCCGCAGGGCGGCTTGTTGGCACCCCCTGGACAGGCGGCAGCTGCAGGGGGGTTTCCAGCTTCGCCCCAGGAGCCGGGGAACATGGGGGGTGCATGGCAGCATTTTCCATTGTCGCTGTGCACCTTCGCTGATCGGAATCCGGAAGGAAAGAATCAATTAGACGTTACAGCTGAAGTGCGGTGAGGTGAGAGGTTTCCCTCAATCTCCTGTAAATCTATTTAACTGATGAACAGCAGCTTCTCCAAATTGTGGATTCAATCCTTTGAAGTGTTACGATTGGAGGGGGGGATTTTCCACCCCCTCGGAAAAAGCGGCACTTGGAATATCTCTCTCTCTCGGAGGAGAGAGAGAGAGTTAAAAGCTAACTTTCACTTCCTCTAACAATGGGAGAATGATTTTTGCTACAATTGCAAGGGATGACTGCTGAGTTGTTTTTTTAAAACTACCTCATGAAAACTTTGGACATATTGCTCCCTGGTCCCCTGTGAAGGTGGAGCCAAGATGGCCAACTTCTTCCTTCTTCTTTGCTTTTACGAATGAAGTTTCCTCTTTGAAAGAATTTCTGGCTTTATATTATTCTATACCCCAGAGATCTCCTGGAGCTTCTCTTCTTATGTGGTCTCCCTGGATTTGCATTTGACTCTTATCCTCTGGCTTGTAGCTGTACAGGAGGATTAACTTTCACTTCTGGCTTGTTTGCCTCCACGATCTCTCCCAGCTAATAATAATAATAATAAATAAATTTGAATTTATTAGCCGCTCCCTCTCCAGACAGGACTCGGGGCGGCGTACAATAAAACATATAAAACATAAAACATATGTGCAAACACATAAACATCCAAATACACACATATACAAAGACATACATACACGGAGGAGGTAATAAATTACATCACATTTAGACTGTTAAAAGTCACCATTAAAATACCCCATTAATAATACCACAATTTAAAAATTTAAAAGGACTGTCAGGAGGAATAAGAAAAAATTTACGGTTGAGCCAGGCCAGATAATTGAAAGAGGTGGGTCTTCAGCTGTACACGGAAGGAGCGGAGATCAGAAGTAATCCTGATGTCACGGGGGAGGTCATTCCACAGGGCTGGGCCCATCACAGAGAAGGCTCTGCTCCTGGGTGTCGCCCCCCGACACTGTTTAGCGGACGGCACCCGAAGAAGTCCCTCTCTGTGTGAGCGGATTGATCGTAGGGATGTATGGGGCAGGATGCGATCCTGCATGTAACTAGGTCCTGTGCCTAGCTGTATATTCCACAGATGCCATTTCTTTTGCATAAGACTTATAGCTATCTCTGAACTTAGTATGGGACCTAAAAAGCCACCGCCTGGTAAGGCATCTTCAGCCCCAACATCTTCTACGTCTAATCCGATTACACAACAGAGACAAATGGCTTTATTTCTACAACCTAAAACAACTGAAGAGAGTTCAAAGGACTTATCTGTTGCCCAAATGTTTCAAACTATTTTGAAGGGACAGGACGAACTAAAAAAACAATTGGCAGATTTAAATGAACAGCTCAAAGAAATGCAACAACAAGCAACACAAAACAAACAGAGGTGTGTTGGAGGAAGAGACGACCGGGTTGAGGGAGGAGGTTAAGACAGTCCAGAAGGGGAATAGAGAATTTGAAAATCATATGATAAAGGTGGAATTTGAAAGAATGTCTTTTTTTCTTAGATTTCAAAACTTACCAGAGACAGAAAATGAAGACCTTAAGGAGATTATGACCACAATTTTATCAGAATACATTAAAAGAGATAAACAACAGCTATGGTGGGAAATTGATTTGATTTATAGGATCAATTCAGCATACGCTAGAACACACAACGTTCCAAGGGAAGTACATGTTAAATTTCTTAGAAAGACTACAAGAGATGAGGAGCTCAGAGGAGCTCAGAGGGTGGGACTATTAAAATATAAAGACAAAGAAATAGCCATTCTTAAACAAATTCCGAAGAAAGTAAGAGATGAGAGGAAGAAATATTCCTCTTTATCAAAGAAATTATATGATAAAGGAGTTTGGTTTAGATGGTTATTGCCAGAAGGAATGTTGATCTTTTGGAAGGGCAATAGAATTAGAATCAACACAGTTGTGGAGGCAGAGGCCTTCATTAAAAAACACATTGCCTTCCTAGATGGAACAGGGGACAGTACACAAGATATGAGGGAGGAAGGGGCCATGGCTCTGCCAGAGGACAGTGGGGAGGAAGCAACATCGAGAACACTCAGGTCACAAAAATAAGTTTGAAATATTATTGCAATTGTTGTTATAATGTAATTGTTGGAAGTGACATATAAGAAGATTGAATATATTGTTGATATAATGTAAAACAAAAAGCTGCCAATGTTTATCTTTTAATCTTTGATCTTTATTTTTTTTCTGTAAAAGTTGTGAGATTTGGGGGGATTTCTACCTTTCGCACAATATAGCTGTCAAATTTTTTTATACCTACCTACCCCTTCCTGTAAAAATTTGTAAAAACCAATAAAATTCTTTTTTTAAAAAATATCAAAACTAGAGACAAGACTGACTATCCTTTGATGAGTAGAGCTGGCCTGTCTCTCAGATGTCATGTAAAAACAATCAGTGACAATAACGCTATAGTTTGGAGGGAAAGATATGAGATAAAGGTGGTTGATAAACCAATAAAGCCAACGAACCAGAAGAAGATGATCATTAAAGATATTTAAACAGGAACCGAGACCAAATATCCATTGATGTCTAGAGCCGTCCGAGCTCTCAGATGTTCATCAAACACAATCTATTTACACAACAGCTAAGTCTGGAGATACCAATATGAAAGAACAGTGATTAATAAGCCCACAAAACTGGTAGAATGAGAACACTCATTCCATAAAAGTTTTGTTACCATGTACAATAACAAAACCATTCTAAAATTGAATTTACTGTAAAAAAAATTGCTATTAAAATTATGAACAAAACAATCTGTGACTTACGTGCTATCATGAAGAAGTAAGGCTTGCACAGCTACTCTAAACTCAAAAAGGCCAAGTTGCTCTACTAAGTAGCATGCCACTAACTTGACAAGCCAGTTCCTGATATACAGGTTGTGCCCATAATACCGGTTAGAGTGTCTATGCCAGTCACAATGGCCAGGAAAGCTTATGACAAAACCAAATCTGCAATCAACACATTTGCTCATTGGATTATTCGCTATGTGCCTGAAAACCCAAAAAGGGTTAGTATTAAAAAGTTAAAAGCCCTCAAATCACAGGTCTATTCTATTTTCAACAAGCTTTACAAAAACTGAGTGCAAATTAGCATGGGTGTCAGGGCCAGCATCAAGGCATTCTGAGCGCTCCAAGGGGGAAGAGGGAATGGAGGTGTCAGAGATAGCGACAGAGCCAGGGTCGTCCATCAGCCCTCAGATAGAGAATCAACAGCTCCCAGGTCTGGAGGTGGCTCATTAGGAAGAGGAGGAACAGCTGGGTCCAATGCCTGACACATGGATGCGCAGAAGACAGAGAAGAGGAGAGCAGTGAAAATCTATGGGCCGTTCCTTGGGATGGAAGAGTTACCACTGCTAGTGAAGCTCCACCCTAGCTCTGGGGATAAAACGCAGGGGACAGAGATGAGTAGGTATGGCAGACAACTATTCATTTCCCTGCCAGTCCACCACTGATAGCCTGCATTTCTGAATCCTGCCTGGAAATTATCAGAATTCTTCTTGGAATCTGCAGCACCTTCTGTGTGTGTGTGTGTGTGTGTGTGTGTATGTGTGTGTGTGTATGTATGTGTTTGTGTGCTGCTGGAAGAAAGTGAGTGCACCTTCCAGGACTTCCTTTCCAAGTGTGGGAAGAGAGAGAAAGATACACCTGGTGTGTTGGGCCAGTTCAGGGGAAAAGGGAGTGAGCATCACTTTCCACAGGACTTAGAGACTTCATAGCCTGCTGTGTATCCTGTTGTGAGAGAGCAGCTGTTGGTGCTCCTAATAAAGGCAATGTTTCATTAACTACAAAGGGCGTGTTGTGTTTGGGAGCCAGGTCAGAACATTATCACAATTTATGCAACAAAAGCAATGTGTTGCAGTTGGTTGATGTCTTTGAGAACTTTCAAGATGCTTGCATGGAACTCCACAAGCTAGATCCCGCCAAGTACTTTACATCTCCCAGGCTGGCTCAAAAAATCACAAAGGTTGAACTGGAGTTGTTGATTTATTACAATATGCTGCTCATGATAAAGCAAGGAATATGCGGCAGGGTCAGCACCATCTTGAATTGTTTCGTGTGTATAAACAAGTACATGGGTGAAGACTATGAAGATGACAAACTTTCATTCAATACTTATCTTGACACAAACAACCTGTACGGATGGGCAATGGGCAAACCACTTTCCGTTAGATGATTTAAGTGGATGACTGAAGCATAACTTGACAATTGGGAAAACATTATGGGTTGCATACTCAAGGTTGACTCGGAATACCCAAAAGAATTACACGATCTATACAACAACTATCCGTTGGCCCTGGAAAATATTACTCCACCAGGATCAAAAGTTAAAAAGCAAATACCAAACCTATGGAACAAAGTAAAGTATGTAGTGCATTATGAGAATCTGTACAAGAGTCTTGGGATGAAGATCACAAAAATTCACAAGGGAATAAGATTCGAAGAAGAGGTGTTGTTGAAGAAGTACATCAATCTGAGTACTGATTTGAGAACAAAGGCTAAAAATGATTTCAAGAAAGACTTTTTCAAACTTATGAACAACAGCATCTTTGGCAAAATGATGAAAAACATTGAGAACCATGGTGACTAGTGAGAAGAAAGTTTGAAATTAACCGCACAGCCAAACTTCGACATATGTGTGATATTTGACAAGAATTTAGTCACCATGCATATGAGAAGGAAGAAGCTGATGTACGACAAAGCGATACATCTAGGAATGTCTATACTGGATTTGAGCAAGATTTTGATGTACAATTTCCATTATGACTACATCAAACCCAAGTACAGAGATGAAGCAAAGTTGCTATTAACTGATATCGACTGTCATATGTACAAGATAAAGACTGAATATATCTATGCTGATATTGCCGATGATATTGAGAAGTGATTCAACATTAGTGAATACCCCAAAAGCCATATTTCAGGTATTAAAACAGGTTAAACAAAAAAGTGATTGCTATGTTCAAGGACAAAGCTCCTGGTAAGCAAAATGAAGAGTTAGTCAGGTTGAGGGTCAACATTTACTCATACATAATGTGGGCATGCAAAGGATGCAGAGATTATAAAATCAGTCCTAAACATTGTAGGTGTAGCTATGTCAGGATTCCAAATAATACACCAATAGCAAACAGAACTCTGAGGCAGGTAAATTCCTCAAAGAACAAGCTTTATTGGAAAACTATGCCAATATGACTATGGTAATATTGGCACAGGCTGGTGAAAACCGACTCTGAATGTTCCCATGGTTTTCACCTAAATAAAAGTAAAAGTTTCTCCCTTCCCCCAACTTCACTCTTCCTCTCTCTGACCACCTATGGGAATGTCCTTGTTTTGAGGAGAAAGTATTTTGTTCTGGTTACAAGCCCCAGCTATTTCTATTCCCCCCTCCCTATCCCTCAGCTCCAGTGTGGCAACATTGAAGCCTCAAAATGGCCTCAGTCAGGTCAGCTTTAGGGTTGACAGGCCTCAATTGAAAAGGACTACCTGCAAAGAAAAGAAATCACAAAGAGGTTACTTAAAGTTCAGCCTAACCACCTCTTCCTTCCCTGGAAGGCCCTTAGGTTTCTGGGGGTACATTAAAACTGTTTGACCAACCTGTTTGCTTTCATATCCCAGTTCCTGATGCATGTAGCTTCAGAGAGTGGGTACCCTTTCCATTGCACTAGATCAGTGATGATGAACCTATGGCACGCATGCCACAGGCGGCACATGGAGCCATTTGTCAGGGCACGCAAGGTGCTGCCCTGTCAGCTGGCCAGCGCACATGCGCGCCCTGGCCAGCTGAGTTCACAGTTTTTAAAAGCCATTTTTCGCCCTCCCCAGGCTCCAGAGGCTTTATAGGAGCCTGCGGAGGGTGAAAAGAGCCTCCCCCGCCCCCCAGAGGCCCTCCAGAGGCTTCAGGGACCGTCTGGAGGCATCCCTGAAGGCTTCGGAATGCTTAAAACGACCCTCCGAGCAAACCGGAAATGACTTCGGAGGGTCGTTTTGAGCACTCAAAGGCGTCAGGGAAGCCTCCGGACGGTCCCTGAAGCCTTCAGAACACTTAAAATGACGTTTGCTCGGAGGGTTGTTTTAATCATTCCGAAGACTTCAGGGAAGCCTCCGGACGAACCCTGAAGCCTCCAGAGGGCCTCCGGGAGTGCGGGGGAGGCTCTTTTTGCCCTCCCAAGGCTCCTATAAAGCCTCTGGAAACTGGGGAGAGCGAAAAAAGCATGTAAAAATGGGGGGAGCGCCTGTTGTGCATGCATGTGCACTGGGGGGGTTGCACATTGCATTATGGATGCAGCACGCCCGCACATGACCCCCCTGCGCTCCCCCCACTTGTGTCACACGAGCCAAAAAAGATTCGCCATTGCTGCACTAGGTACATGCAATTTAGAATCCAGGATTTTCTTTATCTTGTAATGCATTTCCCCTTTTACCACTATTGGTTTTGGGGCTGCCCGATCTACCATCCTGATCTGGGAGCCTACTGCTGGCTTCAACAAACTGTTGTGAAAGACCAGATGCACTTTCCCTAACAAGTGGGGGGAGTTTAATTTGCACTGTAATAGGATTGATTACTTTCACTATAGGGAAATGCCCTATGAACTTTGGTCCTAGTTTTTTGCAAAGAAGTTTTAACTTTAGGTACATCATTGAGAGGTAAACCTTGCTCCCCAATTGGAATGGCACTTGGGGGCTGTGGCGTTTGTTGGCTTGCATTTTATGGGTTTTTGCTGCTTCTTGTAAAGCCCGTTTGGTATTTTCCCATACCTCTATCATTTACTCCATTCATTCGTTTAGTGACATGGATGAGGGGGGCTCCCTGGGGAGTTCAGATAAGGGGGCAAATTCCATGCCACTTGAAAAGGGCTCAGACCAGTGCTGCTAAACATCGCATTACTGCATGCCACCTCAGCAAACAGCAGCAACTCTGCCCAGCTAAACTGCTGATAGTTGACATAGCATCTCAAATATTGCTCCACCATGTGTTTGCTCATTCCGTGGCCCTTCGATGAAACGCTGAGCTAAGCCCCTGCAAAGACCCAATGGACCTAATGAACTCCCTCCATAACCTAGCAGTGAATTGGACACCTCAGAGATGATCCTGCAGGGAGCATCATGCTGCCTATATATCTGCCTTATGAACTGTTTGGCCAGCTTTTTTGCTTATGTGAGTCCTGGGCAAGCTATGAAGTGGGCTTGCTTTGAAAACAAATCTATTACAGTACAAATGACCGGATCCCCCCAATCTCAGGGATTTCAACAATGAAGTCCATGGCAATTTCTTTCCAGGATCAGGACAGATCTGCCACTTGCTGAAGCAACCCTGGGGGTTTCCCCGGTCTCTTCTTCATGGCTGCACAAGTGGCACAGCTTTTAACATTTTCCTCAATGTCTTATTTCACCTTTAGCCACCAAAATTGCCTTCTGGCCAGATGCAGGGTTTTCAAATAGCCAAAGTGTCCTGCCTGCTTGGAATTGTTACTCTTCTGGAGTACTTGAAGTCTCAGGCTATTGGGTGCATACAATTTGAAGCCTTTCCAGGCTAGTCCATCTTTCAGGGTCAGTGCTTCTTTGTTTTTTCTATACCATGGGTCAGCTGGCAGTTTGTCCCTTAGTCTTTGGGTCACACCCCCCCCCCCCATCTGCAGTTCCTCATCGTTTACCATATCTCCTGGTTGTGGCTTGCGAGGCAGGTTGGGAGGGGGGATCATAGCATGGACCGCCTCTTCATGTTTACTATTGTACTGTGGTTTGCATGACAGGGCATCTGCCTGGAGGTCCCCCCCCCCCCGGATATATTTTAGCTCGAAATTGAACAGTTTGAAATACTGCACCCGAACTTGCTTTGGGGAATTTTCATTGGGTCTTAAGTGTCTGTAGGTTCTTATGATCAGTCCACAGTTCAAATGACACATAACAGCCCTCAAGAAAGTGTCTTCCGGTCACTATGTTATCAAGTGCCTTACTGAAGTCCAAGAAAATTATATCACCAGCATTCTTCTGGTCCCCTAATTTTGTCACTTTGTCAAAGAATGTAATAAGATTAGTCTGGCATGATCTGTTTTTGACAAACCCATGTTGGCTTTTGGTTATTACTTTGTTTGCTCCTAGATGTTCACTGATTCGTTGCTTGATTATCTTTTCCAGAATCTTCCCTGGTATTGAGGTCAGGCTGATAGGTCTGTAGTTTTCTGGATCTGCAGTTCCCTGGTGCTCCAGGATCTCTGAAAGATATAGTTCAGTGCTACTGAGATCTCATCTGCCAGTTTCTTCAGAACCTTGGGGTGTAATCCATCTGGTCCTGGTGATTTAAACTCATCTAGGGTAGACAGGTGTTCACTTACCATTTTCTTCCTTATTTTAACTTGTGTTCCTAATCTATTTTTTGTGGTGCTGCTTTTGATAGGTTATACTGTTTTTCCCTTTGTGTAAAGACAGACGTTATGAGTTAAGGTCAGAATGAGTTATGTAGTTCTGCTTTTGTCCTGTTGTTTGTCACCTTCTTGCCACTTTTTCCCAGCAATGGACCCATTGTTTCCTTGACCTTTTTCTTGTTTTTAACATGTTGGAAGAAGCTTTTTTGTTATTTTTTACTTTTTGTCACAAGCCTTTCTTCATGGTGAGCCTTAGCTTTCCTCACTTCGTCTTTACAGGCTCGGGCTATTTGCTGAGTTGTGTGCCTCTCTTTCCACTTTTTATACGTATCTGTCAGAGAGTTCTTTATGCAGCCATGTTGGTTTCTTTTGAGAGCTGTTATTTTTCTTCTTCATTAGTATCCTGCTAGACTGGGCTTTTGTAATCTCATTTTTCAAAATTTCCCAAGCTTCTTGAGTTGTTTTCCCCTTGAGGATTTTCATCCATAGAATCCTTCCCAAGCTCTCTCTAGGTTTATTGAAATTAGCTCTCTTAAAGTCCAAGACTCTAGTTTGACTTTGTTCTACTACTTACGCTTGCATAATTTTGAATTCCAATATTGCAGGATCACTTTCCCCCAAGGTTCTTGTAGCTTCAACACCTTCTATCATTTCATCTCTGTTAGTGAGAATTAAGTCCAATATGGCTGATCCCCTTGTTCCCTTCTCTACCTTTTGGGAAACAAAGTTGTCTGCTAGGTTTGTTAGGAACCTGTTGGATCTTCCACTTGGTGCAGAGTTTGTCTCCCAGTTGATGTCAGAGTAGTTAAAATCCCCCATTACTATTGTGATATGCTTCCTACATACCTTAGTTAGCTGACTAGCAAAACATTCATCTGCTTCCTCTGTTTGGTTGGATGGCCTATAGTATAGACCTATGGCAATGTCATTTTCCTCCTTTTAATATTGATCCAATTGCATTCAAGATAATTGTTAGATCGGGTGAATGGATGTGGCAGACTCAGGCTCAGTAACAACATCTCTTTATTCAGTGACTGCTATCTACAATCCAGCAAGGTTCTGTCCTGCAGCAGCCTTTTTATAGGGCTCTGGCAGGGCCTTCGGCCAATCAGATTTAAATGAGTTCCTGCTGGTAGCATCAGACGTTGGTGGAAACTACATGCATTCAAGGTACTTAACATATTCAAAGTACTTAACACCCCTCCCCTCTTAGTTGGGTTCATCCAGCTTGTGACGTAGTCACGCAGGTAGGCGGGTTTTTTGGTGGCTCACCCAGATGTGTCCAGTTCAGTCGGTGCCGGATCTTCAGTCAGGTCGGATGGACCTGTTGCTTCTGTTTCTTCACCTGGTAGAAACTCCTGGAACTTTTCCCCGGGCGTGGCTGGAGTTTCTAAAGTCGGCTCACTCGGAACTTGCTGTGACCCTGCACCCTCAACAGATAAGTCCCCTGGTACTTTCAGGTTTGAGATGTCTGTGGGAGGAGTGAAGTCGTGCTCCATTTGGGTAGGGCTTTGGCTAACTCGTGCAGGAGTTACCTCTGGCTTCCTAAACCTGGATTTAGAGACGTGGCTATGGAGTTGGTCAATGTGCCTCCTCCAAGGTCGACCATCCTTGAGCTCCACTTGGCATGAGCAAGGTCCTGTAATACCTGTGACCATGGCAGGAACCCAGAGCAACCCCCCAGCATAGTTGTGGGCGTAAACTCGATCCCCTATGCTAAAATGTCTAACCTTGCTGTTTGAATCAGGTGGTGTTATATAGTTTGGGTGTAACCAGTCTAAGTGCGACCTTAGCCGACGACCCATTAGAAGTTCAGAAGGGCTTCTCCTGGTGGTAGCACTCGATGTGATGTGTTGAATTAATAGAAATTGATCAACCCATGTTTGCCAATCCCCCAGCCCCATCCTGGATAGGGCTTCTTTAGCTGATCGCACCATTCTCTCTGCCTGTCCATTACTGGCCGGATGGAATGGAGTGACCAGGGCATGCCTGATTCCCTCTGCTGCTAGGAAGGTCTCAAATTGCATGACTGTAAATTGGGGCCCATTGTCAGAGACCAAGACATCAGGTAGGCTGTGAGTGGAGAAAAGTCTCCGTAGTGCCCTGATGACCGCTTCTGCCATGGTGAAGGTCATAAGGACTACCTCTAGCCATTTCAAGTATGCGTCCACAACTACCATGAATGTTTGGCTGTGAACTGGGCTAGAAAAATGCACCCTAGACCATGGTGCTTGAGGTCACTCCCACTCCTTAGCGGGCGCGTCTGGGCGGGGCTGGTCTGGACTCCTGGCATAGTGTGCAGGTAGCCACCCATTCCTCAATCTCCTTGTCCACGTTAGGCCACCATACGTAACTCCTGGCCAAAGATTTCATCCAATGAATTCCTGGATTCCCTATGTGCAATGCTTCTAATACTGCAACCCGCAGCTTGGTTGGAATAACGACCTGGTCCCCACACAGTAAATAACCATTAACAATGGACAGTTCATCCCTTTTGTCAAAAAAACATTTTAAACTCTGGCTCAACCGGTCCCTTGGGCCACCCCCTCCACACCAAGTTCAAAACTTGTTTCAGAGTCCAGTCTTTAGCTGAGTGGTGGGTGACTTCATTGGAGAAGACAGGACCAGCCTCTAGGCAGTCTCTGAGTAGAACTGGTGTCTCGGGAGTCGGATCAGCAAGCAGTAGAAGGGGCACTGGCTGAGGGTGTCAGCATGCCCCAACGTGGTGCCTGGCCTGTGAATAAAGCAGTAACTGTGTGCTGCAAGGAAAATAGTCCAACAGGTCATCAGCAGTGACAGTGAAACAGGTGTAGGTCGGTCCCCAGCCAGTAACCCCAGAAGTGGTTTATGGTCCATGATGATTTTGAAATCACAGCCATATAAGTATTCATGGAACTGTTTGACGCCAGCTACCGCAGCGAGAACCTCATGGTCCAGTTGGCTGTAGTTCCTCTCAGCCACTGACAGAGTCCTTGAGTAGTATGCAATGGGTGCCTCGATTCTGTTGGGCATGCGGTGGCTGAGGATGGCCCCAATGCCAAAAGGTGAGGTGTCACAAGTCAGCACGAGTGGCAGAGTCTGGTTGTTTTGGACCAGGAAAGTGTCCGCTGACAGTAATTTTTTTTTATTGAAAAAGTTTTATACAAACAAATTTTCCCCCTTTTAACCCCCCCCCATACAATGTAAATCTCATACAGATACTATGCCCCCTCCCCTCCCCCCAACCCCCCAAAAATTTACCAAATACTTTACCCCCTCCCCTCCCCCCGTCTTAAAATAGATTACTCATTCACATATTGTACCCCCTCACCTCCCAACAATCATAATATAAGGTTCTCTTAAAGTAACAATAGCCCATTAATCCCATCTTCTAAGTTAATTAAACATATATAAATCATAATATAAATTTCTCTTAAAATAACAATATTTCATTAATCCCATCTTCTAGTTTAATTATGCGTATATATTACCCCACCCTCCACCCTAACCCACCCCCACCTCCCACTCAACCCCCCCTGACTTCCGCATACACCACTACATAATACCTCCTAGTCTGGTATTTATTCAGTATGTAATCAATCCATTTTACCCATTCCTGTGTATAATTCTCCTGCTTCTGAGCTTTTAAGAAAGCTGAAATTTTTGCCATTTCGGTGAACCCCGCCACCTTCTGAATCCATTGATCAATTGTCGGTAAAAAATCTTTTTTCCAATGTTGTGCAATCAACAACCTAGCTGCTGTGACCATATACAAAACCAATTTTGTTTCCCCTTTAGTAAAGTCCTTAGTTATACCCAATAAAAACATTTGCGGAGTAAATTGTATTCTTTTCTTAAATACATTTTGCATAACCCACCATATTTTTATCCAAAAAGCTTTAACCTTGTTGCAAGTCCACCATACATGAAAAAAGGTAGCAGCTAGGCACCCACATCTCCAACATTTTGGTTGAACATTTGGGTACATGCATGATAATTTTTTAGGATCTAAATACCATCTGTAAAACATTTTATAAAAGTTCTCCCTTAAATTCTGTGACTGTGTAAATTTAACATTCTGAACCCATATTTTTCCCCACATTTCCAACATAACCACTTCACCAAAATTCTGAGCCCATTTAATCATACAATCCTTATCCAGTTCACTTTCTGAATCTCTTTCTAACAGTACATTATATATTCTTTTAACTTGTTTTGGGCCAGTCTCTTTTATCTGCTTGATCAGTTCCACTTCTTTATCCATAAAACCGACCCTACGATCTTCTTCCCATCCCTTCTGTAGCTGTATGTAATGTAACCAATTTAAAATAATTCCTTCTTCCAACAGTTGTTCCAAAGTTTTTAACTTCCATTCGTCCCCATCAGCAATAAGCACATCTTTATATAAACAACCCCCGAGTGACTTAATATTCATAATCTCCATGGTGTCTGCAAGATCCAACCAAAGCGGTATTTTATAATCCCAATTGGGCCGGTGCTTCTTCCATATTCTTATCAAGGCACTTCGGAGAACATGATTGTTAAACACTTTATCCACCCTATCTTCATAAAAAAGATATGCATGCCATCCCAGAACAAGGTCATGACCTTCTATTTTTAACAGTTCCGTTTTTATTTTCCCAAACCAATCTGCTACATGCGTCAATACCGCAGCTTCATAATACAATCGGAGGTTTGGGAGTCTAAGGCCACCTCTTTCACGAGTATCTTGCATAATCTTCATCTTTACTCTCGGCTTTTTCTCCTTCCAAACAAATGTATTTAATGTTGCTTGCCAATTTAACAAAGTTTTATCTGATTTAAGCACCGGTATCATCTGGAATAAAAAGATAAATCTAGGTAGAATGTTCATTTTAATTGCTGAGATCCTTCCAAGCAAAGACAATTGTAACTTTTTCCACACTTCAAGATCTTTCTGTATCTTTTGCCACAACACTTCATAGTTATTTAAGAAAAGTTTTGTGTTTGATTCTGCGATTTGTATTCCTAAATATTTGACCTTGGAGACTATTTCAAAACCTGCTAAACTTACAAGTCTCTTTCTTTGAGTCTCTGTCATGTTTTTAACCATCATTTTCGTTTTGTTTTGATTTAGTCTAAACCCAGACACCATGCCAAATTCTGCTATGATATTTTTCATCTGGATTATTGAGTTCAAAGGATGTGAAAGGGTAACAACCAGATCGTCGGCAAATGCTCTAGTTCTGTATTCCTTTTGCCTGATAGCTATGCCATCTAAG
Source organism: Natrix helvetica (assembly GCF_964273705.1). Taxonomy (NCBI): domain Eukaryota; kingdom Metazoa; phylum Chordata; class Lepidosauria; order Squamata; family Natricidae; genus Natrix; species Natrix helvetica. Next base: position 54,383,295 of record NC_138553.1, read on the forward strand.
GATTTTGAGTCCCGAATTGCGTTCAACAAGACTTCCAAAGTTAAAATAAATAACAATGGAGATAATGGGCAACCTTGTCTTGTACCTTTTTGTATCTCGAAAGTTGTTGACAAATTTCCATTGATAATAAGTTGTGCATTTTGTTGCTGATAAATTGCTCTAATCGCCTGCCGAAATCGTGGTCCCATATCCATCTTTTCCAAAGTCTTGGTTAGAAAGTTCCAATTCACTCGATCAAAGGCCTTCTCTGCATCCAAGAAGACCAGCACTGCAGAGATCTGCTTATTCTTATCAAGATAGTCAATTAAATCTATGAGTTGCCTTACATTCTCCTTCATATGTCTGCCTTCAATAAATCCTGCTTGATCATGATGAATAATCTCTTGGATAACCGGCATCAATCTGTTGGCTAGTACCTTAGCAAATATTTTATAATCTGTGTTCAGAAGAGATATCGGTCTGTAATCCTCTGGTTTCTTAGGGCCCTCTTTGTCTTTAGGTATCAATGAGATAAAAGCCGCTTTCCATGAGGAGGGTATTTTACCTCCTTGCTGTATATTACAAAATAGTTGTGTAAGATATTCGATCATTTCCAGTTGTAAAGTTTTATAGTACATTGCAGTCAAACCATCAGTCCCTGGAGCCTTAGCTAGTTTAAGTTGATTTATAGCTAAAGTAATCTCATCAGCAGTTATCAGATGTTCCAAATTTGCCTTTTGAAGCACAGATATTTTAGTAACCCTTTTTCCTTCCAAAAAATCATCTACTGACTTGTTCTGTATATTATCCTGTACATATAGCTTAGCATAATAGTCCACAAATGATTTTTAATCAAATCTTGTTGATATACCGTTTTCCCTCCATACTCAATTCTATCAATAATTCTGTCATTCATATTCTTTCTCAAAGTATAAGCCAACCACCTACCAGGTTTATTAGCGTTAGCAAAAGTGTTATGTTTAGCAAATTGTAAGTTGGTTGCTGTTTGTTCTGCTATAAGCATTTGAAATTGATCTTTCAACAACTTTATCGCCATCTGGAGCGCGTCATCTTTCGGGGTTGCTATAAGTAACTGTTCCTTACTTTTTATTTCATCTTCCAGTTCCATTCTCCTTTTCTGTCTAATTTGTTTATGTTTGAAATTCATATGTATCAGGACCCCACGGATGTAAGCTTTACTTGCATCCCAAACTGTTTCAATAGGAGTACCCTTATTCATATTAAAACTGAAAAATTCCTTCATGCGTTTTTTAAGTTCATCAACATTTTTTTCATATCTAAATAAATTTTCATTTACTCTCCAAGACCTTCTTGGCCTCTTCCCTAACTCTATTTCTAACCACACCAGGCTATGATCAGTAAGTGTCCTGGAGAATATCTTGGTTTTCTTGGCTTTAAGAAGTAAATCCGGTGTTAACAAAAAGAAATCAATCCTTGAAAAGGATTTATGTCTATCTGAATAAAAAGAAAAGTCCATCTCATTTAAATGTTGTGTCCTCTAAACATCTTTTAATTTCAAGTCATCTTGTAGGTCAAAAAAGGCCTTTGGTAATTTGGTAATGAATTTGATCGTTGTTCTCTTGTCTATCCTTGGTGAGATCACTCCATTCCAGTCTCCCATAATTAAAATACTCTTAAAATTCCAATCTAAGATTTTTAAATGAAGCATCTTATAAAAACTTTCTTGTTGTTGATTGGGTGCGTAAATTCCTACAACCAAAATAGCACCAAAGTCTGTATCAAGTTCAATTGCTATATATCTACCACTGTCATCTGCCTCTATAACCTTGGTTGGGAATCTTTTGTTTATATATATCACCACTCCATTTTTCTTTACCAAATTAGAGGCAGCGTACAGTGTTCCCAATTTTGAATTCACTAAGTACTTCTGGTCTTGTAGCCTAATATGGGTCTCTTGAAGACAAACAACATCATTATTAAATTGCTTCAAATAATAAAATATTTTTTTCCTTTTTTGTGGAGAGTTCAATCCATTCACGTTCCAAGATAATAGCTTAAACATCTTTGGGTCTGATCTGGAGCATTGAAAGCATTTGCTGAAGATCTCTCTCCACAAGACTAATCTTTGGCCCGGCTCTTCCCATGGCTCCAGTTTGCTTCTTAACTTCTTTCTTAGCACATTGTGTTTGGGGGTCCCCCTGCTTGTGAGATTCTAGCATTTGTCTAGTCGTGGATCTAGTAACACGTTGTTCCACAGGTTTAAGTATCGGCATTTCAATGAGGGTCTTAGATGGTTCTTCTTCCAAGAAGGAGCTCAACAGAGATCCGGAGGGGTCCACTCGAAATCCACCTACAGCACCCTGCACTTCCTTCTCTTTTTGCATCTGCTTTCTTTGTTTGTCTGACTCTTTTTCAAACAGCCTCTGCTCTAAGACATTCAAATCTGCTGGTGTTGGTGTAGATGTACGTGGGGGGGTTGCACTTTCCTTGAGTATTTCATAATAAAAGTCTCTAGCTTTATCTATTGTATTAAAACGATATCTTACCCCTTGATATCTGAATATAACACCAATTGGAACATCCCACCTATATTGTATCTCTCTCTTCTTCAGCTCAGCTACCAAAAATCCAAAATCCCTTCTAAACTTTAACATCGCTGGCGGGAGCTCCTTAAAAACACCAATCATATTCCCATCTATTTGAAGAGCAGAGTAAAGATACTACTGCAAGATGTCATTTCTAAAATTTCTCTCAGTAAAGTATATCACAACATGACTTGATAGTTGCCTTTGTAATGCTATGCGTGAATTTACTCTGTAAATTTTATCAATCTTAGCTGAGATCTCACTGGGGTCATCTGGGAGGAGGGGACTTAACCATCACTCCCCTGTCATGGTCAGACCACTCACTCCTCCGAATTGACTTCCCTGGTGCTACCCCCCGCTGCGGGGAGGCGGAACCGGAAAATACTAGATGGTTCCGCCCCAGGCGCCTGATGGAACCAGAGAGGTTCCAGATGGAGCTTGGGCCACCTTCTGCAGCCCTGACCCGCCCTCGGGTAGAGGACCTGGTGGTCGCGTGGAACAATGCGACTACCGGGGCCTTGAACCGGGTGGCACCTTTGCGGCCTCTCCGGCGGCAACGCTCCACCCTGGCCCCTTGGTTTACCGAGGAGCTAAGGGTGATGAAGCGCCGCAAGAGATGCCTAGAGAGTCGTTGGAGATCCTCCCGCTCCGAATTTGACCGGACACAGGTACGAGCCCATTTAAGGACGTACCTTGTGGCATTGAGAGTGGCCAAACGTCAATATTGTGCCACTCTCATTGCATCCGCAGAGAACCGCCCTGCCGCCCTGTTTCGGGTGTCCCGCTCCCTCCTATTTCAGAGGCCGCGGGAGGCCCCTTTACAGGGTAGGGCAGAGGAATTTGGGAAATATCTGCAGGATAAAATCGCTCAAATCCGGAAGGATTGGGTCCCTTTCAGTGGCCATGTAGAGGCGTCCGTGGCGAGTCTTGAGAGACCAATCTGGGAGGAGTTTGACTTGGTTGCCATCGAGGATTTGGACAGAGTGCATGGACGACTGCGACCTACCACATGTTTACTGGACCCGTGTCCCTCCTGGCTTGTAATGGCATCCTGGGAGGTTACACGTGACTGGCTCCTGGGCCTAGTGAACGCTTCGCTGGGTGAGGGGTCTCTTCCAGCCGCCTTGAAAGAGGCGGTGGTGAGACCCTTGCTCAAGAAGCCTTCCCTGGACCCTCCGGAGCTGGCCAATTATCGTCCTGTCTCCAACCTTCCCTTTCTGGTGAAGGTTGTAGAGAGTGTGGTGGCTTATCAGTTTCCACGACATCTGGAGGAAAATGATTATCTAGACCCGCGCCAGTCCGGCTTTCGCCCTGGGCACAGCACGGAGACGGCCTTGGTCGCGTTGGTGGATGATCTCTGGAGGGCCAGAGATAGGGGTTGTTCCTCTATCCTGGTCCTATTAGACCTCTCGGCGGCTTTTGATACCATTGACCATGGTATCTTGTTGCACCGACTGGAGGGGTTGGGGGTCGGGGGTGTCAGGGAAAAAAAAACAACGCCTGATATCTGAGATCAATGGACCGTGGCTGATTCCCTTCTGCATATCTTTTGAGATATTGAGAAAAATAAAAGTCTTTAAGTATTCTAATTAATAAACAAACTTTAATACGAAAATAATAAAAGTAAATGAAACAGAAAATAACTAATGGTTACATTTTGATAATGAAAGCTACGTCTGCCAAAGTTGGCTGCCGAACAAAGAAGAGAAGAATTTTGGAATGTGTAACGCGTGCGCAATAAATCACTTTCAGATAACATTTTGTTTTATGACCTGCGCAATAAAGCTTTCTTAGTTTAACTCTTGAATGTCAGTTTAGGCAGTTCAGGCCTAGCAAACTTTTTAACATCGTGACACCCCTTCTTTTGCTAGTCTGGGCTGACATCATCAAATCATCAATTAAGGCACATCTTCTTTCGCAGATACTCGTGTTGATTTGCGGCGAGTGGTTTGTTAAGCATGTCTGCAATCTGATCATGTGTAGAAACATATTGCAATTTAACAAAACCTTGCTTAACTAATTGCTTTGTGTTTTGATAACGAATGTCAATGTGTCTGGGCCTAGAACCTGTAAAATGTGACTCAGAAATATAGACAACAGATACATTATCTTCCATCACGGTGATTGGTCGAATCGGACGTATCCAGATATCTGTGATCAAAGCATCAAACCACGTTAGAGAATTACAAGCATCTGAAACACAAGCATATTCAGCTTCAGTAGATGAACATGAAACAAAACTCTGTTTTCTCACTTGCCAGTAAACAGGACAACCATTTAGGAACATCATGTAACCAGAAGTGCTTTTCCGTGACTTCTTGTCGCTCGCCCAGTCGGAATCAGAAAAACAAATCAGCTTTGCTTGATCAGTGTGTGTTGGTTCTAGCAATAACTTCATGTGCTTAGTGTGTTTTAGGTATTTCAACAACTTCTTAATGCATGACCAATGATATTGTGTTGCCTTACCTATGTGTCGTGATAAAAGATTAACACTAAGTGCGATGTCAGGTCTGGTCCAACTACTAATGTATAATAGTGAACCAATGACTGAACGATAGAGTGTTTGATCCTCGAACTCAGGACTTGGTTCATGTGTTAAGTTGTGAAAATCTGTTTGCATGGGTGTCTTTGTTGTGCTAGCATCTTTCATGTTGCAATGATGTAGAATGTGGTCAATTTTCTCCTCTTGTGAAAGACTAAACCCCTTCTGTGTCTTTTCAATTTGAACACCTAAATAAGTGCTAATGTGTCCTAAAGATTTTAGTATGAAGTATCTCTGCAAACCTTTGGCAAAAATCTCACTCATTTTCTTATTTGGACCAATATAAACAATATCATCAACATAAACAAGAATTATCTCATATGCATTGTTAGATCTTTTTGTGAACACGCATTCATCAGTTTCGGACTTAATAAAGCCCATTGAATTTAGTTTGTCAGTAAGACATAAATACCACATTAAACCTGACTGTTTCAGACCATAAAGACTTTTGTTCAGGAACCAGGTATCCCCTTCTTGCTTTCGGAATCCTGGAGGGCTTCTCACGTAGATCTCTTCATCTAGGTCTGCATGTAGATAAGCTGTGTCCACATCAAATTGAAAAACTTCTAAACCAAGAATAGTTGCAGTGGTTAAAGCAATTTTTACACTTTCAGTTCTGACTGTTGGTGAGTAAGTGTTTGTGTAGTCCTCAGGATAACGTTGAGCGAAACCCTGAGCTACAAGTCTGGCTTTGTATAAAGACTCACCATTTGGTTTCTTCTTGATTCTGTAGACCCATCGGGTGCCAATGACTTTCTTATTTGCTGGAGGTTTTGCAGGTGTGAATACATTAAGTTTCTTTAAACTGTCCATTTCATCCTGCATTGCATCATACCATTTGTCTTGTTCTGAATCAGGAAGCTGTTTGATTTGTGTGAATGTCTCAGGAGGAAGAGTAACGTTGCAAATCAAAGGTACTGGTGTTTTTGTCAGTTGCCATGAATAACGTTGTGGAGGGATTCCTTTTGTGGCCCTCTTGGAGCGTCTAGGAACATCAGTCCAGTCTTCTTCTTCATCATCATCATCCTCGTCCTCACGTTCATCGCTAGCATCAGTATCCGCGGCTTGCGAAGACGGAACATCAGGTTGTGAAGAACTGGTAGAAGGAATATCTGCCTGCAAATTGTCATCAGGCTGCGTGGCATCTGGAACACCATCTCTAGGAAAATAAACTTCAGGATTATTGGAATGAATCCTGGACCAGTCAATATCTTCCTCAAAATTAGCAGATTGTGAAATGACAATCACATGTTTAGTATCAATGAATTTGAGCCATTTTGAATTATCATCAATACCCATAAATCTTAGTCTCTTTGGTCCTTGAGTTATAGGAGTGTTCACCATAGCATATGAACCAAAAATGTGGAGGTTCTTGAGATCAGGCTTGTAGCCATACAGCATGTAGAAAGGAGTTTGATTGATTACACTGCTCCAAGTACGGTTGACAATGTAATTTGCATATTTGATTGCTTCACCCCAGTATGCGTTACTGAGATTGGCATCTTCTAGAAGACAACGCATCATGGTTTGTAGAACCCCTTGTCTTCTTTCTACAACTCCGTTATGAGCCGGTGTATATGGAGCAGATGTCTGATGAAGAATTCCATTCTTACGCATCCAGTCCTGGAAACGCTGAGACATGAATTCTGCACCACGGTCACTCTGGATTCTGGCGATGCGAACTTGGTATTGTGTAGAAACAAATGCTGCAAAGTCTTTAAAGATCTGAAAGGTCTCAGATTTCTCTCTCATAGGATATACAAATCCATATCTAGAATGATTATCTACAATTGTTAAAAAATACTTTCTGCCACCAAGTGTTGGTGGGAAAGGACCCACTATGTCAGTGTGTACCAAATCAAAAATGCGTGTTGACCGGCGTGTAGCGTGTTTGGAAATTGCAGCCGCCTTGGATTTAGCCTTTTTGCAAACCGCACAATCCAAAAACACCTTACACCCCTTTAGATCCAAACCTTTTGCGAACTCCGGCATCTTTCTAAGAACACGGAAACTGGCATGCCCCAATCTTCTGTGCCACTTGTGAATACACCTGGAATGCAAAGATATACCAGTTAGTGAATTCTCAACATTAACAGTTTCATGAGGACCCTCAGGCTTGCTCTGAGCAATCTGTTTTTGTTTTCTCTGTTATTTGGCTTTAGGAGCCTTTGGCACAGTAACGCTTTCTCTCTCTGGGGCAACTCTCTCTGGGTCTGCGTTGTGCCTTTTTGGAGTTTGCATACTTGCCTGTGCTTGCCCTTTAGGCTTTGGCTTTAAGTAATAAACACCACCAATCAGCATAGTTTCAGCAACAATATCACCATCTTTAATTAAGTAACTTGCTTTTTCGAGGTGGTGAACCTGGAACTTTAAATCTCTAGACAAGTGACTTTGACTAAGCAAATTACTGGTTGCTGAAGGTATGTAATAAACATCAGGGATGTGTGTATCGAGTTCTTCAATGTAAACAGTTCCTTTTCCCATGACCTTGCAAGTGTGGTTGGTGAAGGAATACAGTTCTCGATACTCGGGCTCTGGTTCGCCCATCTCTGTGAAAAGTTCCCTTCTGAGGGTAACGTGCACAGCTGCTCCACTATCTAAAGTCCACAAAAGACGTCTGTCGAACTTTGGATCAGGTTGTGGAACGTTGGTTATGGCCAGTGTCACAAGTGGAGCTTGTGAATCACGCCTTGGACCACGACGACCTTGTCTTCCGCCTCTACCTCTGCCTCTGGAATCTGTTCCTCTGGGCTGGTACATGGCGGGAGCTGGAACTCGTTGGGGACAATCCCGGGTGTCATGTCCCACACGGTTGCAGGTGTAGCACTTTGGCATCCTTTGAGCGTAGCCTCTTCCTCGGAAGGGACGTCTGGCTGGAGCCTTTGACGCTGGAGGTCGTTGCAGATGTGGTGTAGCTAACCTGATAGCTTCGTCTTCCACTAAAAGTCTGCAAACGTGGTTAACTGTGCGTTGAGCAATAGGCACGTAGTTAATCTTTGCAACAGCATCTTTCCATTCATAATTCAATGAGTTAATGATGATGCTAATCATTTGGATATCATAGATTACATGGCCATTTTGTCTCAATTCACTTCTCATTCTTTTCAGTTTGGTCAAATGTCCACCAATTCGTTCACCAGGTTTCAACTTCGAACCATGGAACTCAGACATGAGCAAACATGAAGATTCAATTGAAACGGGCCTGTAGCAATCTTCCAAAATAGCCCATATTTCTTGGGCAGTTGCATCAGGTGGAAAGATACCTTGGATCTCAATTTCCATTGACATGAGTAAAGTCGTGATTGCTCTGTTTTCGAGGTCTCTTATTGCAGGCGTCCACGGTGGAGGAGGAGGATTAAAAATCATGGAATGTGTGCCTTCTCTTCGAAGGAAGAGCGCAATTTCACTGACCCAGGCTTTATAATTCTCTCCTGACTCCTTTAATTTGGACTCACCAGTCAAGGGGGTGACTGTGAATACCTGCTGAGGAACAATTTGTTGCTCTGGTTGCAAATCTGGTTGTTGAACCAGGGGATGCTGGGGTTGCATCATTGGCCTTTGCGTGGCAACATCAAATTGGCTTCCTCGAATTCGCCTTTGGCTTTGCCTTTTTCCATCTAGGGAGGATTCAATGCCGCCAGGGGGTGTTGAAGACTTAACCTTTGGGGGCAAAGTTTGGGCTTCTGTAAAACTCATAGACAGATCTCTAAAAATCTGGTCCAATTGCTTCATCTTTTGCTGTAATAATTTTTCTCCGCCAGCAGATGGCAGTGCAGCTTCACTTTTTGGCTGCCTCTCCTTTCTATACGTATGCGGAAGTTCAGTTGACTCAAAGGGATCACGTGACCTCGGTGACGTGTACATGTCTCTTTGTTCTAATTGACCAATGAACTCTGTGGTGTGTGTCTTAGGCTGTTGTTTTGAAGACAAGATGGCGTCCTCAGACATTTTGGGAGTGGGGGAGCTTCTCCTACTTCGCCTTATCTCTTCAAAACACACTCTCGCCTCCCTAGCATATCTTTCGAAACGTTCTATTTGATCAAGATAGCTTTGCATTTCTTGCTCATCATCTGGGGGAATTTCATAAACTTTGCTTTCTGCGTGGGAGGATTTTTTCTCTGCCGGCAGTTGCCGTTTAGACTTTTGCCGTTCATTAATTGTATCTTGATAATGAGGGAGGTTTACTGACCTCAGTCCGTAGATCTTGCCTTCTGTAACTCCTTCCCCCACATCTGGCTCGGCACCTGAAGAATCTTGCTCCTCTGTGTCTGAGGGAATGGATTCTTTCGAGCGCTTTCCATGTCCGTGTTTTTTTCTTTTCTTTCTCTTCGACATTGCTAATTAGGCTTAGTCGGTTATCTTTAGATAGCATGAAGAGAAAATACAGCCATAAATTGTAACCATCTCAGCTGGTATCATCAAAACCATCCTCTGCTACCAAGTTGTCAGGGAAAAAAAAAACGCCTGATATCTGAGATCAATGGACCGTGGCTGATTCCCTTCTGCATATCTTTTGAGATATTGAGAAAAATAAAAGTCTTTAAGTATTCTAATTAATAAACAAACTTTAATACGAAAATAATAAAAGTAAATGAAACAGAAAATAACTAATGGTTACATTTTGATAATGAAAGCTACGTCTGCCAAAGTTGGCTGCCGAACAAAGAAGAGAAGAATTTTGGAATGTGTAACGCGTGCGCAATAAATCACTTTCAGATAACATTTTGTTTTATGACCTGCGCAATAAAGCTTTCTTAGTTTAACTCTTGAATGTCAGTTTAGGCAGTTCAGGCCTAGCAAACTTTTTAACATCGTGACAGGGGGCACCGTTTTACGGTGGTTCGGCTCCTACCTTTCCGGCCGGACGCAACGTGTGTTGACAGGGGAGCAGAGGTCGACTCTAAGCCCCCTTACCTGTGGGGTGCCACAGGGGTCGGTCCTCTCGCCGCTCCTGTTCAACACATATATGAAGCCGCTGGGTGAGATCATCCGTGGTTTTGGGGTGGGATACCATCTGTACGCTGATGATACTCAGCTGTACATCTCCACCCCGAACCACCCCAACGAGGCCGTCGAAGTGATGTCCCGGTGTGTGGAAGCCGTACGGGTCTGGATGGATGACAACCGACTCAAGCTCAACCCCTCCAAGACGGAGTGGCTGTGGGTTCCAGCCCCCTGGTTCAACCAGTTAATTCCATCTCTGGCCATCGGGGGTGTACAACTTGCCCCAGTGGAGCGGGCGCGCAATTTGGGCATCCTCCTGGATGCTCGGCTGTCCATGGATGACCATGTGACGGCTGTGGCAAGGGTGGCGTTCCACCAGGTTCGCCTGGTGCACCAATTGCGCCCCCTATTGGACCGGGATGCCTTGCGCACAGTCACTCATGCGCTGGTGACGTCTCGCCTGGACTACTGTAACGCTCTCTACATGGGGCTTCCCTTGAAATGCACTCGGAGACTACAGTTGGTCCAGAACGCAGCCGCGCGGGTAATTATGGGGATTACAAGGTACTCCCATGTGACACCTTTCCTGCACGAGCTGCACTGGCTCCCTGTGGTCTACCGGGTGCGTTTCAAGGTCTTGATAATGATCTTTAAAGCGCTCCATGGCTCAGGACCTAGCTACTTGCGGGATCATATCCTGCCCCATACATCCCTGCGACCAATTCGCTCGCACAGAGAGGGACTCCTCCAGGTGCCGTCCACCAGACAATGTCGGGGGGCGGCGTCTAGGAGCAGAGCCTTCTCTGTAGCGGGCCCAGCCCTGTGGAATGACCTTCCCCCGGATATTATGACCACCTCTGACCTCCGCGCCTTCCGGATAAAGCTCAAGACCCACCTCTTCCAAGTAGCTGGCCTGGCTCAACCATAGTTCGTTCACACTGCTCCTGACGGGTTTTTTAATTTTGTGGTTTTTAGAATTTTATTAGGGGATTTTAGATTGTGTTTTTAATTGTCTTTATTCATCTGCCTACCTCCTCCATGTACACGTATTCGTTTATTTTGTGTGTGTATTGTCCATATTGTATTTTATGTGTTTTTTATTGTACGCCGCCCCGAGTCCTGCGGGAGAGGGTGCGGCTAAGAAATAAATTATTATTATTATTATTATTATTATTATTATTATTATTATTATTATTATTATTATTATTATTATTATTATTATTATTATTATTATTATTATTATTATCCACTTTAATAACGTAGCCAGAGCGTCTGCACAAACTTTTCTTAAGTCCTCTCTAGAGTTTTCTCTTAAGCCCCTAAGTCTAATAGCAAACTCCATAGATCTAAATTGTATCATAATAATCTCATTATTCATCCTTTGCATATTCCCCTCCATTTCCACAAATTTCAAATCTGTTTTATTCATTTTGGTTTCCAAGTCCACGACTAATTGCTCCACCTTGCTGTCCAGCTTAAGAACCACCTCTGACAATCCCGTCGCTATAGCTTGCATATTTTTATCAATTTGATCAGACCTTTTTGTTTAACCTCTTTAATTTCTTTGCCTATAAAATCCTTCAAGTCCTGGAGATTCATTGTAGTAGCTGGGGGAACCACCCCTTGATCCGTTGCCATATTTAACAGAAAAAAGGAGGACAGTTCTTCCCAACTTCCTCACAAAATACTCTTCCAAGTAGGTCAGGTTATATAAACTGACTTAGGAGTTGTTAATAGTTATTTCAGCCGTTCCAGCCCCGGCTGTCAGCAAGCAATTAGCTTTCGTTTTCTTTAGGTTTTCAACTATAAATTAACGCCATTTTGAATCCTTGTTCTAAGCCCACACCTTTCAAACTCAGCAGTAGCGTTCTTTTTAAGAAAAAAAATTTTTTTTTCAAACTTAAAACTTAAAATACTTGCAAGAGTCTTCCTTCTTGGGATGTTCGGAGTTAAGGCTGTTCCCGGCGTCTTGCTCCACTAAAACATTAGCGGAGGACATCAAAAGACCGGAGAATGCAACAACTGCAAAGGGGGGCTCTCCTTGCCCGCACTCCAGAGGCTATAAATCCTTCTGGGGGGCTACACAAGTGGCTCTACCTGACAGCTGTATCTCTCCCTCATAAATTCCAAGAATTCAAGAGTGTCCAAGGCATTAAAGATCTTAAAAAAACACCTCTACAGCCTATTGATTCGACAAGCTCAGAAAAAGCCTGCCCACGACGTTCGTGGAACAACCCGGAAGTCCCCGCTGACAGTAATTTTGTCACTGCAGCAAATGCGGCAGCCTCAGCTCTGCCCCAAGTCCATGTTGCCATCTTGCCAAGGATCCAATTCAAAGGTTCGACAACCGTAGCCTTTTGTTTAAGAAAGACACTGTAGAAGTTAAGAAGTCCAAGGAATGCCTGGAGCTCGGTCTGGTTGAGAGATATGGGGGTGTCCTGGGTGGTTTTAATTTTTTTGTTTGTAGGGTGAATCCCTGAGCTGTCGATGAGATACCCTAGGAATTTGACCCTTGACACATTGATTTGGTATTTCTCTTTTTTAAGGCAAAGACCCTTTTCACTAATTCTGGTCAAAAGAACCGTAAGTCGTTTAAAAAGTTGATCCTTGTTTGCAGCTGATACCAAGATGTCATCAAAATAGGGGACAACTCCAGGTATCCCCTGCAACAGTCAGTCCATGATACTTTGGAACAGTCATGGGGCAATACTAACACCAAATTGTAGCCAGGTGCATTTAAAGGCACCCTTATGCATCACAATGGTTTGGGCCTCTGCCGTAGCACCATCTGCAGGCAACTGCTGGTATGCCTGTGCCATGTCCAATTTAGTGAAAACTTTTCTGGGGCCTAGTGAATGTAGTAAGTGTTGTACAATGGGTACAGGGTAAACGCTTTGTTGTATGGCTTTATTTATTGTACACTTATAGTCCACACAGATGCAGACTGACCCATTCGGCTTGACTCTGGTCACTATAGGGGTCTCCAGCATGTATTATTTACCAGCTCTAGGATTCCCTGGCCAATTAGCTTGTCCAATTCCAGATCAATTTTTGGTCGGAGAGCGAAAGGCACTCTCCTGGGTTTCAGCCTAATTGGGGCTACGTTGGGGTCCAAGTTAAAAGATATGGGAGTCCCCACATACTTACCAAGACCCGTGCCAAATATTTCCTCAAACTCCTTAAGGAGTTCTTCAGTGCTGTTGTCCCGGATGGCGTTTATTCCAGTCATCTCAAGGCCCAGGGGTTTGAAACAGACAAGCCTTAGGAGGGTATGCCAGTTGGTTCTTGGCTGTCTGGTCGCTATAGGAAACTCGCTCTTGCAGATTCTAGTGATGTGTCCCTTTCGCTCACAATGCTGGCAGATGGCGTCCCGAAAACAGCAAACCAATCTCTGGTGGTTTCCTCCACAGCTGGCACAGGACGAAGAATGCAATTTGAATTTCCATGCCAATTCCTTGTGGTCAGTGTGCATATGGTAGACGTCATTGCTATCTGACGCTTCTGACTCTGTGATCTCGTGATGCATGCCTTTGGTTTTCCACACGCTCTTCGGGCTGCTTTATCTCTGCAATTTTTCCGTCGACTTGGTCGAGGACTCGGTAGCCCTTGCTTCATCTAGGGTGATCTGGAGAGTAAGGTTGGTTTTGGCTACCAGCCTCCTTTGTAAGTTAATGTCCCAAACACCACATATAATGCAGTCTAGGAGGAGCTCATCCAGGTCTCTGAACTCACAGTATGCGGCAGCCTTTTGAAGGGCGGCAACATATTGGTTGATTGTTTTGGCTTCCTTCTGGTTTAGGAGGTTGAATTCATGCCTCCACATATATTTAGATGATCTAGGAGCATAGTGCATTCATAGCGTCTGTTGTAGCACTGACCAAGCGACCAAATGGAGTGATGTTGACTCAGATAAGTCCTTTGCCGTTTCAAACACCTCTGGTCCACAGTAGTATAGAAACATTGCCTTCTTCCGGCCTTTGGACATGCCCAGGAGGTTGTTGGCTTCAAGGAAGCAGTTGAACCTCATCATGTAGGACTCCCAGTGTTTGGTGGCTGGGTCATACGGAGCTGGTGGGGCATGCATGGTCATTTTGTCTTGGTTGAAGTCAATTCAAATTTGCTGCTTGAGGTGGCTGCTTCCTGCCCCACTTCATTCCGGGCTGGATTACTTACTGGATTGTTTCTGCTCTTTCAGTGTCTAGTTGCCTTCCAATCCCATCCTCATCACCAGTGTTAAATCAGGTGAACAGATGAGGCAGACTCAGGCTCAGTAACAATAGCTCTTTATTCAGTGACTGCTATTTACAATCCAACAAGGTTCTGTCCTGCAGCAGCCTTTTTATAGGGCACTGGCAGGGCCTTTGGCCAATAAGATTGGCCAAAGTTCCTGCTGGTAGCAGCGGACCTTGGTGGAAACTACATGCATTCAAGGTACTTAACATATTCAAAGTACTTAACAATAATTTTCATCATTGCTGTGCTCTATTTCTGTAGAGATGTAGTTATTTCTTATATATAGTGCAACTCCACCTCCTCTTTTATTTGATCTATTTCTTTTAAATAATTTAAATCTTTCTAGCTGTTTGTTCATCCCACCAAGTTTCCATAATGGCAACAATATCATATCTGCCCTCATTTACTTGAATTTCTAATTCACCCTGTTTATTCCTCATACTCTGTGCATTGGTGTATAGACATTTGAGTCCATATTGATTGAGCCTATCTTTACTGTCTACATAACCTATGTTGTGCCTGCCCCTACTTTCTTGCCACCTGTTTGATTAGTGCACATGGTATGGAACTCACTATTAAATGCTTGGTTTTGCTTGGCAGCAGGGCTGATCATCTTACCTGCACAAACATCTATGTTACATGCACTAATAGCCTATTAATTTCAGATTGCTGGGGACAGAAATGTTCTGTATCAATTCATTCTCTGTCCTCTCTGTTCAGTTTAAATGTTTATCCAGAAAACATCATCCTTGCCATTGTCATTGCTGTCATAGGCTATCGACAGCTGGGCTTCCAGGACCAGAGTTCCCTCTTCCCCATTGAGGGGAGCGGGGAGCTTCATGGCTTGGAGGGAACATTTTCCCCTCTCTGTAGCTTTTCATGGAGGTTTTTTTTAACTTGGCAACTCTGAGGTCTTTGCTTGTGGGATGGGGGCTGGAGCCAAGCATTCAGTCACTCAGTGGTCTTGCTGGCTGCATCAAAATCATTTAATTGTTGAGGTTCCCTTTGGCTGTCCTTCCATTTGGTGGGTTGGCTTTTGGGTTTCTTATTGGTCGATCCTTCCTTCATGCTGGTGGAGCTCAAGTTCCATGGTCATTGCCATATGGTACTACTCGTGGATTTGGTTGGGAACGCCTCAGCAGATGCAGATTTATTATTTATTTATTTATTTATTAATCTAATTTATATGCCGCACCCTCTCCACCAAGGGACTCGGGGCGGCGTACAATTTATTACACAACAAATAAATAACAAGGAGGAGATATAAAAAGCAATGTACAACACAAATAAATAAATAATCAATTAATTAAAAACAGCAAAATGCAATTAAAAACAATTAAAATACCCAGAGTCAAACTTAATTTAAAATTTTATCCAGGGGGATTAGAAGAAAGCTATAATTCAGGCCAGGCCGGCTAGTTGGAACAGGTGGGTCTTGAGTTTCGTGCGGAAGGAGCGGAGATCGGTTGCTGTCCTAATGTCGGGGGGGAGGTCATTCCAGAGGGCTGGGCCCATCACAGAGAAGGCCCTGCCCCTCGGCACCTCCCTCTGGCATTGCTTGGTGGACGGCACCCGGATGTGGAGCAGCTCCTTATCTAAGCCTTCCTTAAAGAAATAGACTCAGGCCAGTGCTGCAGCTTGCCAGCGATTCTCCTGAACTCTCGGATGTACTCTTTGACTGCGTGGCTCCTTTGCTTGATTCCCTTGATTTCCACCTCAGCTTCCTGGGCTTGGGATTTGTCCTTGAGTCTGGCCCTCAGCTCCTGCAGAAAAACATTGACATTTCCCAATTCTGGCATGTTCTCATTGCGTAGATGGGTCATCCACTCTGCCATTTCTCCTGTGAGGTTATCAGTAATCATTTGAACTATTGCTTGATCATTGGGGTAGTCTTCCCCCGCCTGATACAGGTCCCCGGTAACCAGCCACTTGGTGGAGACTTTGGGCCAGAAGCCCACTTGGTGCATGATCTCTGCCACTGACTCTGCCATCCGTTGGGTCTCTGAGGGGGCCTTCAGGCTTTCCAGGACCCCACCACAGGGACCTGTGGCCTTGTCCCCTCTCTTCTCCATCCCACCATCTTCCCTGAGTCTTCCTGCTTCGGGGTAGACTGGGTAGACCAGCAAAATTAGGATGGTTGGTTTAATGTCAAGGTTCCAAGTAATACACCATATTACTTATTACATAATAGCAAACAGAACTCTGAGGCAGGTAAATTCCCCAAAGAACAATTTTCTTGGATATACCATATTGGCACAAGCTGGTGGAAACCAACTCTGAATGTTCCTGCGGTTTTCACCTAATTAAAAGTAAACATTTGCTGCCTTCCCCAAACAGTCACAAACAGGTCCAATCAAGTCATCCAGTTGCCTGGTAACTTCACTCCTCCTCTGTCAGCCTCTGCTTTGCTGCTTGCTTTTGGCTGCCACTGAAATGGGGAGGGGGGGTGACATGGTATTTGGGAGGTGACCTGGCGACATTTCCTTGAGAGAACTAAACACCCTTTTGAGGTGTGGACTGATCACAAAAATCTGGAGGTGTTAAAGACCCCTCAAAAACTGTCTCCTAAACAAATGCGTTGGGCGCAACATTTCAACCGATTCAATTTCACCCTAAAGTACATCCCTGGAGGGAAGAACTTCATGGTGGATGCATTATCCAGACTCCCACAATACAACAGTTTGAAGCTAAGCATGGTACTTCCAGTCATCCCAGTGAAGAGTCTTGCTAGTTACCAGAAGCCAAAGCAACTCTAATTTGGACGTCATAACAGACCTCATCTGCAAACTCAAGGAAGGCCTTGAGTCCGATGACTGGTTTAAGGAACATTCAAATGAATGCACCATGAAAGATGGACTGGCTTGGATAGGCGCTAAATTGTATGTTCCTGCAAGCATGAAGTCTTTTGTGCTACAACGGGCTCATGATTCCCACATGGCAGGGCATTTTGGGTTTGTGAAAACTCTGCATCTCATTAAAAGACAATTTTGGTGGCCATCTTTGAAAAAAGACATTGAGTCCTATGTGGCCAGTTGCCCCATATGTGCTGCCACTAAGCGGCCACCAGGAAAGCCCCAAGGCCTGCTTCAAGGTGTAGCCCGTCCTGGATCCCTGTGGAAGGAAATATCAATGGATTTCATTGTCGATTTACCAGAGAGTCAAGCAAATACCGTGGTCTGGGTGGTCACGGACTTGTTCTCTAAACAGGTTCATTTTGTGCCTTGTTCCAAAATCCCTTCAGCTAAATCTTTAGCCAAATTGTTTATTACACATATATACCATTTGCATAGGGTGCCAGAACGCATCATTTCAGATAGAGGGGTACAGTTCACCTCCCTCTTCTGGAAGGAGTTTTTGAAGTTGATTGGCTCCGCCCAGGGGTTAAGCTCCTCCCACCATCCTCAGACTAATGGGGCTTGTGAGAGGACTAACTCTGTTTTGGAGCAGTACCTCCGGTGTTTCATCAATTATCAGCAGGATAATTGGACTGAACTGTTACCACATGCTGAAGTAGCATACAACAACTCTGTGCACAGCAGCACTGGTTTCACCCCTTTTAGAGTTGTGTTTGGGCAGGACTTTGTACCTATCCCACAATTACCCTGTGAAAAGCCACAAGTCTTATCCCTCTCCGACTGGAGTGACCAGCTCCAACAAGTCTGGCCCATAGCCCGAAATACATTGGAAGCTGCTCATCGGGCACACAAGAAACAAGCTGACAAAAAGAGGGTGAAAGAAAGGGAGTACAAGATTGGGGATCTAGTTTTTCTGTCTACCAAATTTTTCCAAACTACCCAAAAGTCGAAGAAATTAGGGCCTAAGTATGTTGGTCCGTTTCCTATTATGAAGGTCATTAATCCTGTTTCTGTACAGTTGGAATTGCCAAAGCATCTCAACCGTATTTACCCTGTGTTTCATGTTAACCTTCTGAAACCAGTGCACACTTCCTCTGTTTGGACACCCGTACCGCCGCCACCTGCCTCTCTTCTCATTGAGGGAGAGCAGCATTTTGAGATCAAAGAGATTTTGGACTCCAAGAAACATAGGAATTAGATTCAATATGTGGTCTCCTGGAAACATTTTTCCCTCTCCCAAGCTGAATGGGTTGATAGGTCCCATGTTAGGGTTCCTAGTCTTTTGCGGAAATTCTACTCTACCTATCCCGATAAACCCTGACTCATGTTGACATATATATGTCTAAACTGTCTTGTTCCTGTTGTTTTTCTCTACGTTTTTTTTCTTCCAGGGATGATGTCCTTTCCTGACGGAGGGCCAGATGTCAGCCTCTGCTTTGCTGCTTGCTTTCAGCTGCCATTGAAACGGGGAAGGGGGGGATGACATGGTATTTGGGAGGGGAAGCTTCAGCACAGGAGTGAATGAAGAAGGGAGTGTTTTTCTCACCATCTACTGCGCATACTGCAGATAGTGGAATTGCCGCCAAGGGCAACCATCCGGCATACCAACCTGATGATGGGTTTTGAAGATGCAGCCCACGTGACACCTGTGGGGTGTGCGGATTGGACTGGGTGATGGGGTTACTAGGGGGAGGGAGTTGGGTCACATATTGATATCTATGATTATGTGCGCTTTTGCCTCAGATCTTGCTTTGCCTAGCTGCTATCTACTCATAACCAGTAAAAGTACTCTTAATTCTGAAAAATGGAGTTGAGTGGTTTCTTTCTTGGTTACTAATGGAGGCTGCCCTGACATCCTCTCTCCGACCACCTGTAGCAATGTCCTTGGTTCCCAGGAGAAAGTATTTGGTTTTGGCTATAAGCCCCAACTATATTTTCAGAGTGTGCACAGTGTAACTATGTGAGACAATCCTGGAGCAAATACAGTAAACAGGGGTTTGTATTTAAATAGTAGTTTTATCTATAAAGAATATATACATACATGTACTTTAGTCACACCTCAAACAAACAGCAATCAGCAATTACAGTATGGAAGCACACATGAAGAGAGAGATGCACCTCAATAGGGCCTTTTCTTATTAGAGGCTCTTAAAGTGATATTAGCTCCAAAACCTTGCTGACTCATTCCTAGCATTACATCTTTGTAGCAGCTGGTCAGCTCTTAAATCATTATGCTGACACTCCTGCCATTTAAAGCTGAACAGCTGTTAATCCAAATGCTTTAACATATTCCTGATGTTTGTCTAAATTTACACGCTTCGTTAATATTTTGGTTATATTATGGTCAGTGGAACATTGTTATAATCTTATCAATGTATCCTTTACAGCCTCCATAATATTACAATATTTCATGTCTACATGTTTACTCCTGCTTCTGATGCGTTCTCCTCTTTCCATCTTTATATATGTAACATAGTCTTCAAATACTGGTACAGCTACATTTGCATTTGCATCCTTTAGTAATTACAGAAACACTATATACCCTAACCCCACTTGCGGTAAATCGATCAAGAGGTATACCTTTATTACTTCTTTTAGATCTCCTTAGTTCCTGCATTTGTTCCTGCATTTCTGTGCCTTCTCTTTTTAATCTCAGGTTTGTCTTTTTCTAGGTCTACTTCTGACTTGTTTTCCTATCTATCCTTCATCGGACTTTGCATAGCTTCTCCTTCTGGAGAACTCATGCTATGTATTGGCATGAACACCTCAGAATTAGCATGCAACCTATTATTTTGTTCTGCAAAACTAGTAGACTGTGAAATCATCACTTTTCTGGTTCCATCTGTGAACCTATATCCTTTTGAACTTGGCTCATAACCAACAAACCTAAGCTTCCTGGACTTTTCCAGTCCTTTTCTCCTGGTGCCTTTGGGACTATGTATCCAGGCATAAATATTCTTAGGTGAGCCAATGAAGGTTTCTTCTGTACAATAGGAAATATGGAGTTTTATTTATAGCAAGACTCCAATCTTCTGTTTATTATATAATTTGCTGTGTTCATGGCTTCCCCTCAGTATACTCTACTCATTCCTGCATCTGCTAGCAGTGAGTCTTTCATGGTTTGCAATATGTAATTCCATCTTTCACCAACTCTGTTTTCAGCCTGTGAGTCCTGATTCGTATATCTCTGCCTTATGCCTAAACTCCTTAACCATCTTTGGAAATTATCAGACATGAACTCTGTTCCCTGTCCGTTTGCAACTTGCATACTTTACAACCATATCTTTGCTCTACAAGTCTTAACCATTGCTTGAATTGTTACAATACCTCTGTTTTCTTTTTAGCAGATAACAAAACCCATATCTCATGTAGTCATCCACTATTACTAGAGTATATGTAGCTCCTCCTAAAGAGGGTGCCATAGGGCCAATCATGTCAGCATGCACAAGACTCTGCTTGGACTTGGACTCTTTACAAATAGTGCAATCTAAGTACATCTTACATTGCTTTAGTTTAAGCCCTTCAGCTAGGTCTGGCATCTTCTACAGTATTCTAAAACTTGCTTGCCCCAATCTCCTGTGCAATAAATGTACACAATTGTCATGTATGTATGTTCATGGACAACTATTCTCTTGCCTTCCTATTATGTACATACCATAATGCTTAATCCATTGTGCACAAATTCTTCCACCTTTCCTTATGGAGTATTGTCCTCCAACAAATAGTATTTCATATCCTTAGCTATCTAAACTGGAAATACTCAACAGCTTATGATCTAATTCAGATGCATACAATACATAGCTTAATGTTTTCCCTATCCCAGGTACATAGACTTTGCCTTCCCTTTTAACGACTAACAAGGTTGCTTAGCTGGTCTCAAGCCAGAGAACATTTGTGGTTCATTTGTAATATGCTGACTCACCGCGCTGTCCAACACTGTCCAGGTATTTCTAGTGTTTTCAGATGTTGTTGCTGCTAGGGAAAAAATGACAATGAAGAAACACTCCTCGTGTGTTGAGTAGCCCTACTCCTCTCAGGGCAGTGTCTCTAGAGATGCTCTGTAGAACCATACAATGTTTCCCTGTGTAAACTGTCAACTGCTCTGCTTGCCTCTTCAGATGTTGCAGATGTTGGCCTGTGTTGAGCATTATCTCCTTCCTTTCCTATGGTCTTTCAAGCCATTTCTGTTCTTCCTCCAACAATCGGCCAGTCAAATACCCCATGGATAAGTCCCTCTCTTGCATAGACTCTAGGGTAGTCATGAGAATGTCCCATGATGTCTCCAACAAACTAAGCACCACATATACCTTGTGTGCCTCAGTAAACATCATTCCTCTTTCTTCTAATTCCAGGAATGTCTTTCTCATAGCCTGCAGATGTGTGGACCCAGCTTCAGTTGTGCTTTATACAGTCTCCTTATCAGCAGCACTTTACTGCCCACAGTCTCTTTAACATACACATTGTGCAATGACTCCCTGTATTCTTTTGCAGACTGGAGACCCCTCACCGGAGGTGGGTTGCTGCCGGTTCGGCCCAGTTCAGCCGAACCAGTAGTGGAAGTCAGGCCTGGGTCGCAGAACGGGATAGTAACTCATGCCTGCCACACCTA
Organism: Natrix helvetica; assembly: GCF_964273705.1. Lineage (NCBI taxonomy): Eukaryota > Metazoa > Chordata > Lepidosauria > Squamata > Natricidae > Natrix > Natrix helvetica. The sequence continues at coordinate 54,405,024 of NC_138553.1, forward strand.
CAAATTGGTTCCCTTGCTGCTGCTGGGCCACCACCATTTTGGATTTCAGTGACTGCACATGCAGTCGCACATTAAACAGTGCACACATACACAGTATGCATGTTGCAACTGGTAATAAAACTGGCAGCAAACCACCCCTGCTCCTCACGTGTGTCAAGTGACTGTCCACTAAAGCCAGAATTATGCTGCCTAATGCCTTTTCATTTCTTCTCCAGTCCTCATCATCCAGGATTGCTGATTGATTGGTAACTATTGTCCACAACTCCTCCCTTCACAGATACATCTCCATCTTTACACTCCAGGAGAGATAGTTTGTCTCATTCAGCCGAGACACTATGAAACCTCCTTCCATTACACTGATGGAAGCCATGTTGCTTGTTTCTGTTACAAGCACTAACCACTAACAAACCACGATGCACAACCCCTATGACTCTGGTGCAAGCTCTCACTGGGTTTCTCTTCTCTCTAGTCTCTCTAGTCACTCTGGCCTTCTCTCTGGGCCCATAAACTGTCAGGGTGTGCACAGTGTGACTATATGAGACAAGCCAGGAGCAAATACAGTAAACAGAGGTTTGTATTTAAATAGTGGATTTATCCACAAAGAATTTATACATAGACATACTTTAGTCAGACCTCAATGAAACACCAATCAGCAATTACAGCACAGAAGCACACATGAAGAGAGAGATATGCCCCAACAAGGCCTCTTCTTATTACAGGCTCTTAAAGTGATATCATTCAAAAAACCTTGCTGGCTTATTCCTAGCATTACATCATTGTAGCAGCTAATCAGCTCTTAAATCATTATCCTGACATATCTCTATTCTCCCCTCCCTATCCTTCACTCCAGTTGGGCAACACTGAAGCCTCAAAATGGCCTCAGTCAGGTCAGCTTCAGGGTTGATACTATCGCCCATGATGTCGGGCATGCCTCCTTCAGTATCCAAGAAAGAAAAACCTCAACTCCATTTGAATAGAGATAAAGTACTTTTACTAGATATGAATTGAAAGCAGCGAAAAGGAAAGCAAGATCTGAGCCAAAGAGGCGTGAACAAGTACATATCAAATGATTATCCAGCCCTCTCCCTCCAATTACCCCAGCCCAGTGTCCAATCTACAACTCCCTAAGGTGCCATGTGGGGTGCATCTTCAAAAAGCCTCATCAGGTTGGTGTGTGAGACAATTGGCCTTGATCAAGACCAAATATTGACCATCAGCATACACAGAAGATGGTGAGAACAAAACTCTCTTCTACATAACTCCTCCAGTACCATGCAATTCCCTTCCCAAATACCATGCCTCCACCCTCTCCATTTCTATGGCAGCCAATAGCAAGCAAGTGAAGCAGAGGCTGACACATGATGACTATAACAAAACGCTGTTCAGGGGTCAGGAACAGTACAGAAAAATGGACATCATCAGATCCCATCTCCACATGTACACCGAAGACGTTAACAAAATAACACTGAGTGCTGATGATGATAAACACATCATAGCGGAAGATGGAATACATACTTTGGTATATGGGCACTACAAATTACAATAAATAGTGTTGTTATCAATGTACAATAACAAAACCAGCCCTAGCCTATTTTATACAGTTAAAAAATAAATTTAATGAAAAATCCATTTTATAAAATGAACCATAGATTTGTGAAAAAGATTTATGCTTCTGGTGCAATTTTATCTAATTGTCCATTAACTAATTTTTATCTAGACAAAGCAGCAAAAAAATTATAGAGGAGCTTTTGTAAGTGATGAGCTGCAGAAAACACTGAGATGTGACAAATGCGTGATCCTAAACATAGATGACTCTAGTGGAAAGGACTTGCACTGGTCATTTGGTTTATGAAAGGACGTTTGAAGCTTTACT